>NC_084992.1:17069498-17089498 GCF_963691925.1 Scomber scombrus | reverse complement strand
TTCATTTCATCAGCAGGTCTTCTAGACTTAAAACCTAACTAAACGTCTTTATCCACTGCACACACAACCACACAAAGACCCCACACATTTCTCATTAAAACAGCGGAAACCTCAAAGTTCTAGCTAACATCTGCATCGCATACATGCTCTCTCTCTCTCTCTCTCACACACACACACACACAAACGTTTAAGCGGTGAAGCAACAGCTGGTCAGTGTCACATGAGAGTCACTGATGACCTCTGGGGTCAAAAGGCAAAGGTTGGAGTTGACCTGCTGTTCAAGCTGGGAGATCAATAGGATCTGAACCCATGTGCACAGACTCTAGCACACAATCTGCTCTTTTTAGTATTTAATCAGTATTATTGCACACCAGAGTCCTTCTGAAAAGTGTAAAAAAAAAAAAAAAAAAAATAAGGTAAATATGAAATATTTTATAAATGTTAATCCTATGAAAAAAGTCTCATTACAAACATTGGTTTGAAGCTGCGGAGATCAATATTTGATACATCATGCTTAAATCTGACATTAAAGGTTGAAGATTTCACTCAAAGGACAACTCTGTGAGTCAAGTGGTTGCTAAATGCTCTGAAGCACCAATTGGACCACAAACTACCTCTGATCTCCTTTCCACTCAAAATCACACGAGCAGTCATGTTGGTTTACTGACAGAAAAACCCAGGCCTTCTACTGAAACTGGAACCACAGAGTCCAGCAAGAAGGTCAAACAGTAACTAGTAATGAGTGTGTCACAAGAAAAACTCCTATGACTGGCCTTAAATAGTTTAACAATTAACAAACCCACTTTTTGGTGGAAATGACTGTGAACCACACAGCTCACCCAAATTCACTTCATTTTGTTGTCGTTTCAAGACACAAAAAGTAACAAAGGGATCATACAAATGGACAGCAAATTACAAAAGAGAGGAAGAGAGATGAGAGAACAGGTTTTAAAAGCACTTGTCTATTAGTGGACCAGATAGTAATCGAGGCTAATAGGGAAGAGAGACTGAGCTAATCAATAATAGATATGTCAATTAGTTGCCTGCTGGCCTAGATAGCTGGGAGGAAAGAGATTTTGGATTATGTTGACATGGCATTAGTGTAATGGGAATGTGGACCATTTGTTTCTGTCTCCCCTTCTCCTATTCTGTATTCTCTTTACGTATTAAACTCTGAATCATCCACCTTCCTCTCCCTAATCCTGTCTTACCCGTGATGTCATCACTCATGCCCCGAGGGAAGAATCAGAGGTTAAAGGTCAAGTCATTAATAGCAAATTAGACATAAAGAAGTGGGGTGTGTAGGTGTCAAGAGCAAGTGGGAGGAGTTGTTCCTACGTCAACACTAATGACAAAGGGTAATAATATATAAGTGCATGGCAGCTGAGTGTAGCGCTTCAACACACAGGGAGTGGAAACAGAGCGTGGAACAATTCAAATGTGGGAAAACATTTGTAGAAACCAAAAAGGTCTACATCTCATCTCTCAGCCAAAACCACAGAAACACATTCACACACATACCAGGTGACCCCACATCCTCGATACCACAACCCAAACCCCTCATCAGACAAGCGTAAATGCTTTCATGATCGTCTGCTTCTGGGAACCACATTTGTTTCCATCCTCTCCATCACGCCATCTCGAAAATCAAACTCTAGCGGCCGATTTTGCGAAACCTCGGATAATCTGCAACGGCAACAAATTTGTTTACGGACGCTACTACATCGTTAAGATTAGGGAACCGCAACAAACCTCTCTCTTAAAAGCTGATGCGTGCATTGAAAATTGCACATATTGACTCCGTGTTCCCTCCAAAACACCCACTGTGTTCATGATGTCTGGGGCCGGGTCCATTTCTCGACAGTAGAACAAAGTAACCAGTGTGTTGAGCTGAATTCGGCCACTGACACAGACCACAGATCAAAGCACCCAACATTTAACCACTGACAAGTAACTGTCCCTGAGGGAATGTGTGTGTGTTTGTGAGAGGAGCTGTGTGTATGCATGAGTGTTTCTGCCACATTGCTTGAAGCCATCACTACTGCCATCTAAGTGTTTAATGTCTGCCAGTGTCAAATTTTCTATCATTTTCTGGCTCTATGGATCCCAGAATGGCTCCCCCCCTAAATAGATAGAGATATTCTCAGAGCCACCCTGTCCCTGCTGGTTCTCCATTTCTCTCCCTTCAGCTTCAAAGTGAAGAACAATGGGGTGCATTGTTACAGAGACACAAGTGAATCTCACATTACCAAAATATCTGCACGCTGGAGTCCAAGCTACATGGTTAGTGTCACAGAGTGCGTGACACAGAGCTAAAATCACACAAACACACACCTCACCGTGTGACTGTCAGTGTGTTTATAGTAGAGGTTCCACTCGACTAGTTCTCACCAGACACTGACACAAACATGACACCCTCTTTGACCTGTGACCCTTCTCTCCATGTCGCCTGATCCTTTCACACACTTTTAACGCCGCAGCCACTGATAACAGTGTGGAGTCAGTATCGTTGTGCATGTATGTGTGTGTGTGTGTGTGTGTGTGTGTGTGTGTGTGTGTGTGTGTGGTGGCAAAGAGTGGACAATGTCCTTGCAGCTGCACAGAAACCAAGTCTCGCCAAACACCATGATGAAAACATGGAGAGATTCCAAAATACAGAGGCAGAGACACAGAGGATGAGAGAGAGAAAGGAACACAAAAATCCTTTCCTCCTGCCTTTCCTCTCCTCTTTTGTTCCCTTTCCTCTTCTTTTTCCCTGCTGCCCCTTCTTTCCCTCCATACTTGGCTGGTTTATCAAGGTCAGCTGGATCACAGTTTGTGCGGATGCTCCTTCAAATTGGATTTGTTAGAGGCTCGCTACCTCCCTTCGCTATGAGTGTGAGCGTTAGCGTATGTGTGTGCAGTTTTAGAAGCTGTTTAGCATACCTCCAAATCACACAAGAGGGACTCCACAGGGGGGGAGGAAAGAAAGAGGGAGAGAGAGAAAAAGAGGAAGAGGCATTGGGGAATCTGAATAAATAAAGGTACTATAGAGAGTGAAAGGAAAGGGGAAAGAGAGGGTGAGTGAGAGGGAGAGAAGCAGAGACAGGCAGAAAATGGATGAGATGGGGAGATGAAGGGTACAGAAAGGAGAGTCCAGGAAGTGAAGAGCAAATACAAAAAAAGCCATCTGCACCATTCCTGAAGAAAAGTCTGTGATTGTGCCAATAATCCTCATCGTGGTACTAAGATGAGCAACTGACAACATATTGCAATCCAATTAAATAAACTATACAGTATTGTGAAGTGTTCCTGTTATTTTATGCAGCACCCAATTACTATTTGATATGCAGCTCACTTTTATCATTATTATTGATTAGTCAGTTTATTCATTATTCATTGTATTTTTCAACAAATTAAATGTTGGATCATAGTGAAAAATACTTATCAAAATTTCCCACAATGAATAGATGCAAGACATTTTCATAATACAGTAAATTTACCATACTATAAGTGTTAAGAGTGTGATATATCAAATAAATTTGATTTTAAGTAAGGTAGCGTACATGATAGCTGGGCTTGATGGAAATCTTGAGTCATGACAGTCGTGTAAACTGTGATGTGAATGGCTGCACTGTGTGTGTGTCTGCCACAGCTGACGGGGCTGTCATGACTCACAGGTGTCTCCAGACTCCAGGTGGGTAGCTGGCTCTGGATATCTTGTGGCAAATCTTATGGTGGCATGTACAAAGTTTAAAAGGAAAGAAAAAAGGCTCTTCACACTGATCCAAGCTCTGTTTGTGTGTGTTGCGGTATCATCTCAGGTATCACCTCTGGTTACAGGAAGTTAAGCCATTGTCTACATTTTCTGCTGAAAAACCCCCTGCTGTGATTGTTTAACTGGACATCTGTGTTCTATTTAGTTGAAGAATCAAGTATTGGCAATAACACTGTGTGACAACCTGTATTTTTACATACTGTATGCACAACAATGACAGCTGTGCAGATGCTGCCAGTCTTTTATTATTCTTGTTCAACTGTAACATTATTAGCAAAAAAATAAAATAAAAACTAACTTACTGAATACAAGTATGCAAATTCACCTGTATAAAAAGCAATAATCATTATCAATTAGTACGCACTATTTATATGATCCTACAACCTTTTCAAAGATTCTGAATATCTGTATCCAGGTGAAAATCAGTTTCTTGTTGTATTGCTTGTACAGCAATCCCCTCTCTCTCTCTCTTTCTCTGTAGAGAGCAATAAGGCAGGAACTCACTGACCTGAAAGAGCAAGAGAAAGATGCAAGCTCCAAGGTAGACAGATATAGCTTTGTGGTGAAGCTAAAGGGCCTGATTTTCTGAGCTCCCTTTTATGTGCAGGGCTGCGGTCGTTCAGTGTGTGTGGGTGCACGTCTTAGTTGATATATAGCTGTAAAGGTCGACAGGTTAAGTGCTCTGTTCATGTGAAATGGGTGCTGAGGGTCCCTGTGTGTCTGCAGAGCTGATACCTCTATCTGTCCTGCAGGCTACTCTCAGGATCAACAGACCAAACTGGAAGAGCAGATGCAGGGTCATACAACATCCATCTCTGTTCCAGACATCCGTCTTTTAAATACTTATTTACCTGGACAAGTTGACTAAAAACACACTTCCATCCAGGGCCAACAGTATGGCCATATGGAGAAATAATTATCTTTAATTGAAGGTCCGTCAATAACCACTACTGATGATGGATATTGCAGATGATGTATTTTCTAAATCCTTTTTTCTCTAGCTTTTTAGAGTAACACACTGAGGAAACATAGCAATTATTAGTTCTTAGTAAATATTAGCTATTAAAACCAATTATGTTGTCCAAGTGCACACAAGACAGCAGGAATGTTAAAACAAGAAATAATTTCATTAAGAAATGAGGCAAACTGATTGAGACCACATTTGATTAACCAAGTAAGTGCTCTATGATGGTTTAATGGTTCATTTCTAATATGTAAATTAAGACATATACCACTTTCACTCAGTTATAAATATCTTGTTTATGCTGGATGGAAAGTTTGTTGCATGGCATTTTCCAAATGTCAGCTTTCCAGGAAATGAATGAAAAACAGCTTTTAATTTGGATGGATGTCCGTGCTCCTTTGAAATTGAATTTTTGCTGTTGAATCCCAAAGGTTATTAAACTTTGTCATTTAATCTTAAGAGGGAGATCAGGGAGGCAATGCGACGCTGCCAAATGGCTTACGAGCCCCACGCTATCAATCAGCTCATACATAAACACATAAATTAAAAACTCGTCAGCTCAAAGGCATTTCGGAGATTAAAGATATCGAAGAAAGAGAGAAAGAAAAGCTAAATGTTATCATGTGTCAGAGGAAAACAAATGTGTGCGTGAGAATTTGAGAATGTGTGTGCATAGTGTCATGATTCTCTGACCCCAAATCATTGTCTACCTTGACTTCTCTTGTTGAGTTGAATGACTTAGGAGCCACACCTCTTACACACATACACACACACACACGCAGTCACCCATGAATAAAACATGTGTTAAGAGATCAGGGTGTGAGTATGTGTGTGTGTGATTATGTGTCACAAACAATAGATCAGTGGAAAGTCACAAGGGATGAATGCTCTCATATAAGTCTATGGCATACAGTCGGTTTTATTTATTCATTGTCTGCCATGGTCAAAGGCTCCTGCATCTGAGACGGAGACAGTCTCAGAATGCTTGTTGTCCTTGTTGGATCATTGACCAACTTCATACCATCCACACATACTTTTTTTCTTTTCTCTCTCTCAAGCTCTCCTTTTCATCCTTCCCACAACAACTTCTGACTACTTTTTGAGTGTGAACACCATGAATGTCTTCCAGGAGAGACTGTCCAAAAGTGTGTGATGTACAATTCATTGTGTCGAGGCTACAAAGACGCGCAAAAAACAAAGAGCTCTAGGAGAGAAAGAGAGATGTGTGAATCATCATGGCTATTTCAGACAACTATAAACATTTTTTCCAGTAGTTGTGATTGATTGACATGTCATACAACTTCATATACTTAATGTAATTCTTAATTTGTTGGTCCTAATGCTGATGTCATTAAGCCAGTTCTTTGGAGGGTTCTATTTTGACATCATGATGGTTCTAGAATGCAGAGAGAGCATTTACAACAGAATCCTTCAGCAGAAAGCATTTGAGCCATCAAATCACTGCATCTTTCACCCTGTGAGTGCAAAGGGAAAGAGGTAAGTTTTGAAATCAGTGTCAAGTGTATATAAATACAATTATTATCAGGGTTTAAGTCTACACACAAGTGCTTTGATAATTACAAGTATATTAATAATATTATTAGAAATAATATTGTTATATTTATTGCAATTTACGGGTTTAATCACTTATATATGTATTGTGTGTTTCAGGCAGTTATTAAGGTTATTGTCCAAATATTCTCTCTCTTAGTATTGCAAAGGCGAGGATTCCCTCATGGAAGCATTAAGAGAGACAATGACCAGATTGACAATTAGTGGAAACACACATCGTGTCATGGCCATCACAGCGGCCATGACACAGCACATGATAAGTGGAGAAAAATGTCCAACTCCTTCAAAAGTCCTGAGGAGGGAGAAATCCAAGGCCATTGAAAGCCCCAGACTGATGACCACCAATGCTGAGCCCATCAAAGTTGGGAGGACTCTTATCGAGGATGCAAAAGTCTGGTGGGACACAGTCATGGTGCCCCAGAAAAAGACGCAGCCCTCCCTTCATTCAGAGGTCCTGAAGGAGGCGAAATGCAACATCCTGTCGAGGGACGATGCAAGCCCCACACCAAAGACCACTGACGGTGAGCCCACCAGAGTTGGGCAGACTCTGATTGAGGATGCAAAAGTCTGGTGGGACACAGTCGTGCTGCCCCAGAAAAAGGCACAGGGGCCAAACGGACCTATGCATAAAAGGAGGTGGGAGGCTGATGATGCAGCTGACTGCAGAAGGTAGATGTTACATTATTTTGTTGTGCTGATTATTCATTGATGTAGATTCTAAAGATTAAAACAACTTTTCATGTTTATGAAGAAGCTCAGACAGACCTGCGGAGAAGAGGGCCAAGAGGAGAATGGTCAACACAAGTGGCACCTGCACAACATACTGCAGCAACAACTACATGCCATAGCAGGAGCATGGGGCACACAGAAGAATGTAAAATAATGTGTGCTGTGTAAAATACATTATGTAGATCTGCTCTATATGAAATGTGCATTGAGAAAAATGTAAAAATATATATATATTTTTTAAATTATGTCCTCTTATCTCACTTTCCATTTTGTGTCTAGCTCTGTCAGCTAGCACTGTCTTTTTTAATATGCCTTTTTTCAGTATGAAGTTATGCAGAAAATGAACCACACTAACATGAAACCCACTCACATGGAAGCAACAACAGCTCTTATTGGTCAGGGACAGAAGGGTCTTTCAGCCCTCCAAATAGGGTGAAAACATGGAATGGCGTTACATTGATTTGGGCATTTTCTCAATTAGCAAGCAGAATGGATTTGATAATGAAGCACTGAGACCGCGCTCTGAAAACAACACTGAATAGATAGACTGATGTACTGATTTTCAACATGGTAAAAGTGGAGGGGTCTAAACTCATTTTGACTGGAGATGTTTTCCACAAGCAAACGATATTAGAAAATAACTGAGTCTGGGCACATATTTTCAGTCCTAGTGCGTGTGTCTATGTGTGTGTGTGTGTGTGCAGATCAGCACGATCCCTATCATCAAACATCATACGTCTCAGAAGATGCTGAAAATGTGTGCCTTTGTGTGTGTGTGTGTGTGAGCATCAGAATGATCTTTATCATCAGATACTGTGCTGTCACAATTCACACATCTCTCAGTGTGTAAGCTGGAAATGCTGAAATTGAATGCCTGCCTGCCTGCGTGTGTGTCTATGCGTGTGTTTTCAGACTGTGGTTAGATGATACATGACAGTAATTAGTATTTCTGTTGAGACATTTACTGCTAAAGAAGGTAATTTTAGACAGGTGAGAAAATAATCTATTCTAACCTACCACACAAGTATCACAAACAGACATGTTAGACACCTTTTTAAGACATGATGATGAGAGCTTGGACTTTGTACCCTAAACAGACATGCACACACACACACACACACACACACACACACACACACACACACACACACAAGCAGTCAACGCTAAATAAATGATGTGTATTGTTTCCACATGGCTGAAGCTCCTGTGCTGATTCACTGCACTGTCAGGGAGCTGGAGTACACATGCACACACACACACAGCAGAAATCTCACACATACGAGTAAGCACACACACACTACATGCATGCACACACCATTAAGCTCCACTGAAACATTAAACATGAAGCACAGTGTTTTCATGAACTCAAGTCGCCGATGTTAAAGGCAGTTAGAGCATTTGAAGGCGGAGGGAAGGACTGAAGGAGTTCAATGGGGAGGCAGGAGTCGAGGCAGATTGTTTATATAAAACATTTAAAGTGAGGCGGGACGAGAGGTGACACGAAGTTCAGCCAGCAAGAGGCCACGGGGCCGCGGCTCTCAGGCCTGTCCTAGCTGTAGAGTATGACGAGTGGCTGTATATGCCACTGATGTCTTCCTCGTTCATTCAAAAACAGCGGTTGACTCTCTGGAAATGTTGTCACACCGGCTTCTTACTCAGAAAAACCCACGGTGGATTGAGTTTCACCAGTTGTTTACATGCCGTATGTATCAAGTTTACTTCATGATTGGCACTTCCCTGTAGGGGAAAACAGTCCTTAACACAGAGTGTACAGTTGGAGCTCCGGTGTGTATCTTTCTATCTTTGCATAGAGAGAAGTGTAAGCTGCACATTCCTCCTCTGTCACTTTCCTGTTTAAAACACTTTTCACTTGATTAAACATAAACCTGAACCTGCCTCCAACTTCAAACAGGAAATGTCATTGCTAAAGCCACTTCAGATGGTGAAGTGGACAGTCAAACTTCAACTAAAATGTTTTTAACACAAACTTAAGTTAAGTATTTTGGACTTTAACTTCAGGATATCAGCATATCTGATTTGACCATTCTCTTGTAAACAATAATAAATATAGTATTTAATCAAATGTCTTGCACTTTGTAGAGCTGAGAAACATCTTGCAGTTGTTATTGACCTCTATTCTGACTGCATCTAAAAGGCTGCAGCTGTCCTGTATCTATTTCAGTGAGAGAACTGAAGCTTAAAGTCACACGTTCAAAATACAAATACTCAACCTATAAAGCCCAGAAATCCCATCAATCAATAAATAGACATTATCTCCCCCTCTCTCTCTCTCTCTCTCTCTCTGCATCATATGATTACTGCCTGACTAGAAATCAATACTCTTCACTCCGACATGTGGGTGGATGAGAGTGAGGGGTTCTTCATTTACTGCACTCTGCACATTCCACACGCTCTGTGAGCACCACTTCCACACTTGGATAAATGTTTGTAAGTTCAAGACAAGAATCTGACAATGAGAGCTGGAAAATAGCACAGACACTTAACCGTCTGTCTCCGACGCCCTTTACTGCAGGACACGTTCTGCTTTCGTCTTCTGTTCGCCGCGTGAGATGCTGATGTGAAGCTGTAATTGGCAGCGCATCATGACTACGCGCACATACGCACACGCACGCACACAGAGATATACATAAATCCTATATTTGCCTGCAGGGTCAAGATAATGCAAGTTTGACATTTCGAAAATATCGGTTGTTGAGAGAGGAGATGGCGAGAGGAGGATAAACAGTCGGATGGAAAGATAGAGGAAAATACTGCAAGTGCTGTAAGCGAACAGACACACACACACACACACACACACACACACACACACACACACACACACACACACACACACACACACACACACACACACACACACACACACACACTCAGTGGGATGTGTTAGATGGATGTTGGGATTCACCTCTCTGTATCTCTACAGCATTACCCATAAGCTATTTCCCTCCCCCACATCCAGGCCCCATATGTAATAGCTGCATCCTCACATCTCCCTCGACATGCTTGGCTCCTCAATTACATATGATCCATTTTAAAATTCAGCTTCTGCATCTTTCAGTGTGTCTCATATGCCTTGTCTGTGTCTTTAAATTCTTATGTCGGGTAGTATGACACCAAAATAAAAACTACTAGCACATATCTCATGCATATTTATTTTTAATAAATAGTTTCCCCTGAACTGAACTGAACTGAACTTCTGCTTGATGCACTTATTAGGCAAGCAGTGTCGCTTTCAGTCAGGAGCTAATGCTCATATCAGGACTGGGTGATATTTCTCGTAACTTCTCAAATGCGTCATAATTTTAATTTTGCACAAGCATCTGCACTAATAGTCATGATGTGCCTGAATAAAATACACTCACACATACCAAATTAACATCATAAGAATATGACAGAAGATTTCGATGCAAACTTTTGGCACTTGACAGTTTTTGATACTCAGTGCTGAGGTTACTGGATGTAGAAACTCAAGAGTAAATGCAAAGCAATGTTTGCAAATAAAGTAAATAAGTACATGTTTTAGTCCATGGAGGCCATTTTTCATGCACTTCTTTGCTCAGCGTTTATTTATCACGTGGAGGTAGAAACTCAGTTAGAGTATATACACAGTAAATGTTGCTTACTGTGCACAGCAGCACAGTTCATTTTCCTGAGATTCGATTAATGTTAATACAATCCTGACACGTACAGATTGAAGTGAGCATCGACACACTGGGGTATACACACACACACACAAAAGTCTAAACACTTGAACGCAGCAGGCCTATGTCTAGTCGTTAATCATGTCAGTGGGGTTACCTCCATCCATTTATCTAGCCCCTCACCCCTTTCCTCACACACACACACAGACAAATAGCTGACATGAGGAGAATATTCCAGTACCTAGAGATGAGATTCCCAGTCCCACGAGCCCAGCCCCCTAACCTGATCTGATTTATCTTCCTCTTTTTCTCCCTCCCTCTTTTGCATACACACACACTAACAGAGTTTGTAAATGTATTTGTGTGCGCCTGTGTGCACGAGTCCGTGCGCGCACATCTCGTGTGCTAGGGTCTAAAGGTCATTTCCCACGATGCCCCCGCAGCTCGAGGGTCCTCTGTAACGTCATCGTCACCCTGGGCGACAAGGGGGAAATAAAGAGGCGGGGCTTTCCTTCCTGACCCTCTCTCCAATACAATGGAGACGCACACTCAGTTTTGGCGAGTGCAGGAAAAGCTCTCACATGGGTTTATGCAAAAATTGTGTGTTTTTAAATGTGTGTGTGTGTGTGTGTGTGGGTCTTCTATGTTTTATGAACTCCACTCTGCTGTTCCTGTTGGAAGGGTGAGTAACGAATACAGAACAAGGACAGACACCTTACACCAGATATTAAGGAGTTAAGGCTTGACTCATTTCCATACATAAGGGGAAGTAGAACTAAATCTCAGGCACAGGTGGCCATGTGGAAACTAAATCTGAAAACAGAAGTTGAAAGTTTTTGGTTCTTTATCCACCATGTTAAAGAAAGAAGCATAAACAGACAAAATACTGAACCAAAAGCAAGGAAAATGTCAACACACTGCTGCAATGACTGAATGAAATGAGAGGAAGTAAAGTATGACACAGCAGGGTTAGAGTTTTAACACTAAATAAGAAAACAAACATATTAAAAAAGAAATTCTGTTTTTTGAAAATGGGAACTGCCAACGAATTCAGTAGAAATTGTCTGTTATTTCTAGAAAACTGACATTCTCAGATTTAAAAACAGAAACAAGTTTGGCTGCTCTTCTGCACTTCTCACGAAGCTCATTTTACGCAGCTCTTCTGAGAGACTTCATAAAAGTGCGGGTGTGCCAACAAGGTCACACACACTCCCACACACACACACAAATTAATTTCAGTTCAAACATGTTTTTCTCGGCCTTCAAGTGTCTCAGCGCATCCAAAAGTGGCCTTTTCCTGCAAGAAGATGCTGACCAACATAGTTTACAAGACTAAATAAGGTCCTGTTGTGAGCTCTCCAACTCTTTCACTAACATAAGATGAAGAAAAAATGGAGAGAAAACACAAATCAGCTGCTTATTGTGCACAAAAGTCCATAGTAAGTAAAAAAAGAACAATACAATGGTATTTTTCAAATCTGATTTTTTACCAATAAATGCAAGAGAAAATCCCTGATTATTATTAATACTAAAAACAACAAAGTATCATATAGAGAGATACACACACCAGCATCTCCACATGGAGATACACATATAGATGCATACATACTGTACACTTGCCTTTAGGCTGTTTTGGAGAACCTGTATCCCCAGGTGCATTCCGCCTCCTCACTCTTTCCTTCCAGTCACACACATACACACACACACCTGCAGGACCTGCTCTACAACTGTCCTGATTGTAGTATGTTGAGTAACACTAAAATTGGGTCAGCTTGCGGGGGGGGGGGGGGGGGGGGGGGGGGGGGGGGGGGGCAATCATCAGCCACAACCTGGCAAATTGTTCTAATGCCAAAAAACACATTATGGATGACTGAGAAAGAGAGTTTGTGGTTGCTGTGATACAGACGTACAGTGTGAGGTAGCTAATTGCATTAGTCTTTTCCTGGAATGCAACTTTTACGGTGGCAACATCCTCAATGTGTTTCCTCTAAACTGCCTGGCTAACAGACATTCTGCTGCAGGACTTGACCTCTTTTTTTCAATATTTTTTTTAATATACATCACCCCTCAAAACTGTGTTTGCACCTTCATGTGTGTGAGATGTGTGCTGGTAGAAAAACCCGATTCTTCTACTTTAATAATGGTAACCATACCAGATAAACCAGAGAATCAGCAACCATGTGTTTCAAGTGTGCTTAAGCAGCAACTGAATAATCACTCGATAAGACTGTATAGTACATGGGTTAAATGGTTAAACTATAAAATAATGACGGTTGTTGATTTATTAAAACACAAATGTGAGAATACACCCTTTTTTTAAAAATAGAAACTATAAAAGCATGAAGCAGAGATGGATTTTTGCCTCTATAGCAACTCTAACCAGCATATTTACAGTTTAAAATGAACCAGTTTTCCATGTTGTTATCATGGTGGCTCAGATGGCCCTGTTCCTCCTGTGAGTGGTCTGATATGTGTGCTGCTTCATTAGTGCAAGGAAGCACAAGGAGGCATGAGTCAGCGCAGTGCAGAATCACAACACAGGTGATTTACGTTCACCTCGCTGTGCTGCAGCCCATAACTCCACATCAGAGTAAGCAGCCCGCTGAAGTTGAGCCGACTGAAAAAAAGAAGAAAAAAAAAAAAGAGGAAGGAGCAGCCAGGACTTTATAAAGTATTGAAAGGATGAGTCTCATTACATCTTCCCTTAGCCTGAGGAGAGTGTGTGCTGGAACAAAAACTCCAGAGAGCTGCTGTGTCGTTACATAATCAGCACTACAGATCAGTCATTCATGTGTGAGGACATTTCTGTGTGTGTAGGGGTGGGGTAGCAGAAACACACACACACACACAGGAAAATATGTGCACATGCTTTCCAATATATATATACAGACTGTGTACTGAGTCTCTTTCTTTCTCTCTGTCTGTCTCTTTCTCACACACACACACACACACACACACACACACACACACACACACACACACACACACACACACACACACACACACACACACACACACACACACACACACACACACACACACACACATAAAGCATATTGACATGGACAGCACCAGCAACCACTGCACATTTAACTGATGTTGACCTTCCGAACTGAGACAGCAGGTCTTTGCGGTGCTTTTAATTCACTTTCATGTCACATTAAATAAAAAAGAATTCTTCCTATCTGTCACTTTCATCTTCCTCCAAGGAAAAAGGTAGTTTCTCTTCTCTTCTGCCCTCCCCACAGTGCAACTTTCGCCTCAGCCACCTCTCTCTGTCATGAGCCGGCTCCATCCACTGTGTAAGCCAGCAGGGGTGGTCGCTCTCATCTAATAAGCCCCTGTCACACAGATTAATGCCCGCTGATGATAAATATCCCCCCGGAACGGGTTGAACCAACTGTCTGCTTGATTAAACCCAAAGGGAGAGTCAGAGCAGGTCACACAACGAGAGAGGGAGAGGGAGAGGGAGAGAGGCAGACAGAGAAGGCAAAAAAAAAGAAAAAGAAATCTCTCTTTTCATCTCCTCTCAGGCTGCCATCAGTCTACAGGACATGACAGCTCTTCTTGACTTCCTGCCCTTGTTTCCCCTTTCTTCCCATCTACTCTCATTTTCTTCCGGTGATGAAAAATGTCTCGCTCGCTTCATTTTCCTCCCACTCGATCCCCACCATAATTTCCATCCACTGAAAATGAGCTAAAACTATTCTTTTTATCTCCTTCTGTTTTTCCTGTCCTCTCTTTCCAGAATTTGGCAGGATCAGACCTCACTCTTTTCATCTCTCATCCTCTACTCCTGGCAACACCTCACCTCATACTGCTGAATGCAATTATATTTAATAGTGAATTCTTCTAATGATACTTCTCACTTCTCTCCTCATGTTGTATATTCCAGAGCACAGAATTATCTTGTAATTTAAGAGCAGAGCCTAACCTGCGCTGGATTATTTAGGCCGATACTAAGGGTGATTAGTTGCCTGATAACGATGTCAGTGTTGGTTTTATATTTGGTTATTGTGACCAAAATGTGATCAGAGTGGCACATTTTAGTGGTGGAAACTAACAAAGTTCATTTTAATCAATTACTGTACAGTTTTAAGATACTTTTACTTCTACTCCATTACATTTCAGAAAGAAATATGGCACTTTTTACTACACTACAGCACATGTACCTCACTTTTGGTTATTCACTGGTCGATATATACTCACATACATACTGTTTACCTGGGATAAGCTAAAATTGGATCAATATAATGTATCAGTTGTGCTCTAATAAAGATCTTACATTTAAAAAACAACTAAATCATGCTTTGTGGTTAAAAGAAAATCTTCTCTTAAGCAGTAACAATAAGAGGGAAACAGCACTTTTAATCTTCTCTACCCATCGCCTTCATAATCACTAAAAGGCATCAAATCTTCTTGTTTGCTCCACAACCCATACAATCGTCTGGCAGGTCTGATTTGTTTTTGTGGGTGTGTGTGTGTTTGTGTATTACACTTTCATAACACAAAGGCACGTGCAGACCCACAAATATTACGCACGCTAAAGATGAGCGGACAAAAACAAAACCTGTGGAATTCATTTGAGGCAGCACCACCCTGTCAAGATCTGTTTATTTGCACATTGCGACACATGCACGCACACACACGCGCGCAGTTGCACCTGTATGTGGCGACACACCTGAGCACAGGGAGGAGCTTAAGAACGATAACAGAAAGAAGCAAAGGAGAGCTGAGAGAGAGAAAGTGTTCACTTGCAAAAGGAAAACGAGGACTGAAAAGGACTGTGTCCCATACAGAAACTCTTGTGCCCTCTTTGTGTGTGTATGCATTCATGCGTGTGTACATATGAGTGTGTATATAAATCAGCAGTCAGTGTGTGTACTGTATGTGAAAGTGAATTTGGTCAGTTTGCTCCGAGCAGTGCAAGATTAATGACCCCTTAGCTCATTCCTGGCAAACGTTCAGATCTATGTGTGTGTGTGTGTGTGTGTGTGTGTGTGTGTGTGTGTGTGTGTGTGTGTGTGTGTGTGTGTGTGTGTGTGTGTGTGTGTGTGTCTGTGTGGGAATGACTTAAGCCACTTTCAGGGACACAAACCAGACTTAACACCAGTTGACTGGGGACAGCTTATGCAATTGGATTGGAAATGTGGATTTTTGTGTCAGTGGTTAAAGTGGTAAGGGTTGGGATTAGGCAATGTAAGTCTATATAAATACCCCAAAAGTTACTGAAATAAGTGTTTGTTTCTGTGTGTGTGTGTGTGTGTGTGTGTGTGTGTGTGTGTGTGTGTGTGTCTGTGCCACTTGCTTTTGAGCTTATGTGCATCAATCTGTTCGATCTACCATGTGCCTTGATGTTGTACTGTATCTTGTGTCTCGAAAAAGAAACATGCAAATCTCGGTTTCAATCTCGGAGCTTAAAGTGAACTTCTTGTATAAAGTCTGTCTAAAATTAAAAACGTAACTCTAGCTGACTGCTTCCTCTCTGAAGTTATTTCCATAACATTAGCAGTGCATGTTACTTGACATTTTTATCAGTGGTTGATAGCTGTACAGCCAATATAACAGCACTGACTGCTTCACAATGGGTTGGTTGGCCTGCTGACAAGCCATCAGCTAACACACACACGCACACCCACACACACACATACAGATAAGCAAAGGCACAAAGACAGACAAAACACTGGAAAAACACACAAACTTTATGTATAAAACATCATGCATGAACTCACACATGTCTCATAATGATATTCTCATTCATGTATCCTACACAAGGACTCTTCCTATTCTACATCAGAACCCAACAGCATTCAAACACTCATCATACAGCTCGCACGGCTCTCATGGAGGGACACACACACACAAAACACACACTTCAGCGCACAGTTAAAGCTTGTCTCAAGCGATCGACTAAAATAACAGACGGTAAAAAGGTTAGACGTGAATAATTGACTAATCCATTAGCTCTCTTTCCCTCACCCCCTACAGTACCTCACCTTACCACTGGTCCACATTTCTTCCTACCTTTAGCTCTCAATCTTCTTAAATGTCTATTTTAGTTGAAACATTGCAGTGTTGAATCATCAGCATTGTTTAGTGTTGGACTGGAACGTTTACTGCAGATTAACTTCGCTTACTGGAATAGTCTGTTCACACCATAACCACTGCACACGAAGCAACGCTTAATTTCCTGCTATGTTTTTCATTCTTGCAATGCAATCATATGCATTTCATGAGTGTGAATGACATCAGTGGTTTCAATCAACTGCAGGCACTAAATATACATATGAAAATGCACAGGTAAAGGAAGTTAGTTTAGCTAGCAAGCTATTTACAGACAGCGTGAGGTTGCTGTTGCACCAAAAGTTGAGCAAGAACAGCTAGAAGTACAGTAAGCTTCAAAAGAAACAGGAGCTTTAAAATATAAAAGATGCTTTATTTTTTATGTTCAATTAAAGCTAGATACTGTAAGACAAATCTCTGTTTGGACTACAAGCAAGATGACATGCACACTCACTGTTCACTCATAAGGCTGAATACACCACACTAACCTATGATGCTCTATATGACATATAGTATGAATATCAATGAAATAGAGCCAGCAAACTACAGCTACAATTAGTTGATGAATGAATTAAGGAAATTCTCAAATTCTCTGGTTTAATGTGAATATTTTCTGTTATCTTTGTCCTGTATGATAGCAAACTGAATATCTTAAGGTTGTGGACAAACCAATATATTTCATTACGTCAGCTTGGGCTTTGGGAAATTTAAAGACCAAACAACTTATCGATTCATTGAGTAAACAGTGGACAGATTTATCAATAGTGAAAATAATCATTAATTGCAGCCCTGCAGTAAACAAGATGAAGGGCAACTTAAAGATGACAACATATAAAATTGCTCTTACCACTGGAAACATCAATAGTCAAATTGGAGTCAGAAAGCTGAAGGGCAGGGAGCTGAACTTTGGCTCTTTTTCTAAATATTTTAGGAAGGCCTACTTTATTCTTTATTTCACCATCCCAGACAGTAACCTCAGTTACTGTCCTGATAAAATATTAATAAGACTAAGTTTAGCTTCCTTTTTTAAAACCTGGATTCAAAAAAGGAGTCCTTGACCTCTCTGTGCCGACACAGACTGTGAATTACTCCTGTCTCAATCCGTCTAACATACACCAGCTTACAGTAAGAACTAATTTGTCTGTTACACCCTTGTTCAACCTTCAGTTGATATGTTAGGTCCGTATTTCTCTCCTTGCACTATTAATAGCGTCGTAAATGGCAGTTAAGGTGGCTGTTAATGGAACTGTGCCTTTAACACTAATGCAGCACTTTGTACGTCCCACTCCTCACCTTCAACTGTCATCACCACCACGAGTCCCTGTGTGTATTTTGTGTGTTTGTATTAAAGGAAAAAAAAGACTCCAGGGTAGGATTTGGATCAGCTGACACACTATACTTGAAAGCATAAACACGCAGTTGTATTGAATGTACACACAGGAATATACTGAAGGGACAGGAAAAAGAAATGTCATTTTTTTCCGTGAGAACTGTGAGAAAAAAAAAGCAACAATACTAAGAATACTGACCCATTTTCCTCCCATAAAGATTTGACTGCAAAAACTATTTGCTTGCAAATCTTTGTTTAGGTTTGAACGTGTAACTCTTTGGCTGTTACAAGCACATAAAACAATTCAATAGCCTGTAAAAAAAAATGTTTAAAGAAATCATTTTTCCACATTATCCCTCAGTTAAGCTGTTTCCCGCTCTTATTTCATATCTAGATAGCTCTGTTCACGAGGACTGATCTCCACTGAGTGACTGACACGCTGGCTTCCACAAATTACCTTTATCTGTTGAAACAAATAGCTGTTGCATTGTTAGAAACTGTGTTAAAGGGATGGTTAGGAGCTCAAAATCCGGTTTTACAACACAGTTCAATACATGGGATTATTTGCACAGGTAGGTAAACAATAGCTACCTGGGCTCCATGAATAAGCCATTCTTCTGTTAATCATTAATCAACTCTGATCATAAAAACTTCCATGCACACACACTCAGCAGGACAAACCAGGATGTGTGTGTGTGTGTGTGTTTGTGAATAAGACACACAAGGACACGCTCAGACAATCACAAGTGATGCATAAAGAGCCTGTTTGTGTTTCTTAAAGTAGCCACCTACCAACTGTATAACATCATCAGCTCACACACAGGTGTTGAATAAAACTCATTATCAAAGTAATTCACAAAGTATAATCTTATTAACTAAAAAACACACACACTGATGCAAAGTCTGACCCATATGTTGGGGGAGGATAAACCCAAATCACCTCTTAGTGTCCTTAAAGCGTTAAATCCTTCCTTTAAATTCCCTGTCAATGCAACAGCCATACACACACATGCACACACACACCACGCACACACACACACACACACACACACACACTACAATTAACAGATTACAATCCATTCAATACCCTGTTAGTGTAATAGCTGGAGGCCATCATTTACCAAATGTAACTTTGACTTGAAGCGCATTTGAGCATCCATCAAATTCCAGTTTTGAATAATTCGACTGCACATGCAAATCGCTTCCATGCAGTTTGTCAGCAGTGATGTAATGGTAACAGGTGAGCTCAGTAAACCATCAACAGGAAGTACCCTATATGCCAATTTAGAATGATATTTTTGTCTTGTACTTTTAGAAACATCTAATTATTTAGATTTTAAAAATACCAGTAAACAGTAAAAACAAATGCATGGAAAAGTTTTCAAGAGCTCTTAAAATTGTTTATTCTTTAGTCTTTAAAAATAGATTTTTTTTGGTAATCAAGAGTCTGTTAAAGGGAATTTTTTGTTATTTTTATACTGTTATAATATTGGATGTTTATGTTAAATATGGTCCAAAATATGGGGTGAATGTACGTATGTAAAAGGAGGCCTTAAAGAGACAGAGGCATGAAGAGCCAGCATAAGATCAATAAGGAGACTTTAACTGTAAATGACGCACAGATCTTCCAGTAAAGCCCCATACTATAAACATGGATGTGATGATACACCCGCTTTAAAAGTTCACCCATTCATACAAACTATAATATTGGGTTTATCATTTATCATTAAGAATAAAAAGTCTATTTCTGTTCGCGTGTTTGAATTAAATATCCGCACACAGCACTGTATATTACACTTTCCAGGGTCGCCTCCTTTTACAACATATCAGGCAGCATGATATTAATCTAATCTAGACTGCTGGGATCTCATTTCCATTCAGCCCATGTGGACAAAGGGGGTCGTTATATAAGAGCACTTACGCTGA